>NC_072383.2:132177500-132184685 GCF_028885625.2 Pongo pygmaeus
TTAGGGTTAGGGTTAGGGTTAGGGTTAGGGTTAGGGTTAGGGTTAGGGTTAGGGTTAGGGTTAGGGTTAGGGTTAGGGTTAGGGTTAGGGTTAGGGTTAGGGTTAGGGTTAGGGTTAGGGTTAGGGTTAGGGTTAGGGTTAGGGTTAGGGTTAGGGTTAGGGTTAGGGTTAGGGTTAGGGTTAGGGTTAGGGTTAGGGTTAGGGTTAGGGTTAGGGTTAGGGTTAGGGTTAGGGTTAGGGTTAGGGTTAGGGTTAGGGTTAGGGTTAGGGTTAGGGTTAGGGTTAGGGTTAGGGTTAGGGTTAGGGTTAGGGTTAGGGTTAGGGTTAGGGTTAGGGTTAGGGTTAGGGTTAGGGTTAGGGTTAGGGTTAGGGTTAGGGTTAGGGTTAGGGTTAGGGTTAGGGTTAGGGTTAGGGTTAGGGTTAGGGTTAGGGTTAGGGTTAGGGTTAGGGTTAGGGTTAGGGTTAGGGTTAGGGTTAGGGTTAGGGTTAGGGTTAGGGTTAGGGTTAGGGTTAGGGTTAGGGTTAGGGTTAGGGTTAGGGTTAGGGTTAGGGTTAGGGTTAGGGTTAGGGTTAGGGTTAGGGTTAGGGTTAGGGTTAGGGTTAGGGTTAGGGTTAGGGTTAGGGTTAGGGTTAGGGTTAGGGTTAGGGTTAGGGTTAGGGTTAGGGTTAGGGTTAGGGTTAGGGTTAGGGTTAGGGTTAGGGTTAGGGTTAGGGTTAGGGTTAGGGTTAGGGTTAGGGTTAGGGTTAGGGTTAGGGTTAGGGTTAGGGTTAGGGTTAGGGTTAGGGTTAGGGTTAGGGTTAGGGTTAGGGTTAGGGTTAGGGTTAGGGTTAGGGTTAGGGTTAGGGTTAGGGTTAGGGTTAGGGTTAGGGTTAGGGTTAGGGTTAGGGTTAGGGTTAGGGTTAGGGTTAGGGTTAGGGTTAGGGTTAGGGTTAGGGTTAGGGTTAGGGTTAGGGTTAGGGTTAGGGTTAGGGTTAGGGTTAGGGTTAGGGTTAGGGTTAGGGTTAGGGTTAGGGTTAGGGTTAGGGTTAGGGTTAGGGTTAGGGTTAGGGTTAGGGTTAGGGTTAGGGTTAGGGTTAGGGTTAGGGTTAGGGTTAGGGTTAGGGTTAGGGTTAGGGTTAGGGTTAGGGTTAGGGTTAGGGTTAGGGTTAGGGTTAGGGTTAGGGTTAGGGTTAGGGTTAGGGTTAGGGTTAGGGTTAGGGTTAGGGTTAGGGTTAGGGTTAGGGTTAGGGTTAGGGTTAGGGTTAGGGTTAGGGTTAGGGTTAGGGTTAGGGTTAGGGTTAGGGTTAGGGTTAGGGTTAGGGTTAGGGTTAGGGTTAGGGTTAGGGTTAGGGTTAGGGTTAGGGTTAGGGTTAGGGTTAGGGTTAGGGTTAGGGTTAGGGTTAGGGTTAGGGTTAGGGTTAGGGTTAGGGTTAGGGTTAGGGTTAGGGTTAGGGTTAGGGTTAGGGTTAGGGTTAGGGTTAGGGTTAGGGTTAGGGTTAGGGTTAGGGTTAGGGTTAGGGTTAGGGTTAGGGTTAGGGTTAGGGTTAGGGTTAGGGTTAGGGTTAGGGTTAGGGTTAGGGTTAGGGTTAGGGTTAGGGTTAGGGTTAGGGTTAGGGTTAGGGTTAGGGTTAGGGTTAGGGTTAGGGTTAGGGTTAGGGTTAGGGTTAGGGTTAGGGTTAGGGTTAGGGTTAGGGTTAGGGTTAGGGTTAGGGTTAGGGTTAGGGTTAGGGTTAGGGTTAGGGTTAGGGTTAGGGTTAGGGTTAGGGTTAGGGTTAGGGTTAGGGTTAGGGTTAGGGTTAGGGTTAGGGTTAGGGTTAGGGTTAGGGTTAGGGTTAGGGTTAGGGTTAGGGTTAGGGTTAGGGTTAGGGTTAGGGTTAGGGTTAGGGTTAGGGTTAGGGTTAGGGTTAGGGTTAGGGTTAGGGTTAGGGTTAGGGTTAGGGTTAGGGTTAGGGTTAGGGTTAGGGTTAGGGTTAGGGTTAGGGTTAGGGTTAGGGTTAGGGTTAGGGTTAGGGTTAGGGTTAGGGTTAGGGTTAGGGTTAGGGTTAGGGTTAGGGTTAGGGTTAGGGTTAGGGTTAGGGTTAGGGTTAGGGTTAGGGTTAGGGTTAGGGTTAGGGTTAGGGTTAGGGTTAGGGTTAGGGTTAGGGTTAGGGTTAGGGTTAGGGTTAGGGTTAGGGTTAGGGTTAGGGTTAGGGTTAGGGTTAGGGTTAGGGTTAGGGTTAGGGTTAGGGTTAGGGTTAGGGTTAGGGTTAGGGTTAGGGTTAGGGTTAGGGTTAGGGTTAGGGTTAGGGTTAGGGTTAGGGTTAGGGTTAGGGTTAGGGTTAGGGTTAGGGTTAGGGTTAGGGTTAGGGTTAGGGTTAGGGTTAGGGTTAGGGTTAGGGTTAGGGTTAGGGTTAGGGTTAGGGTTAGGGTTAGGGTTAGGGTTAGGGTTAGGGTTAGGGTTAGGGTTAGGGTTAGGGTTAGGGTTAGGGTTAGGGTTAGGGTTAGGGTTAGGGTTAGGGTTAGGGTTAGGGTTAGGGTTAGGGTTAGGGTTAGGGTTAGGGTTAGGGTTAGGGTTAGGGTTAGGGTTAGGGTTAGGGTTAGGGTTAGGGTTAGGGTTAGGGTTAGGGTTAGGGTTAGGGTTAGGGTTAGGGTTAGGGTTAGGGTTAGGGTTAGGGTTAGGGTTAGGGTTAGGGTTAGGGTTAGGGTTAGGGTTAGGGTTAGGGTTAGGGTTAGGGTTAGGGTTAGGGTTAGGGTTAGGGTTAGGGTTAGGGTTAGGGTTAGGGTTAGGGTTAGGGTTAGGGTTAGGGTTAGGGTTAGGGTTAGGGTTAGGGTTAGGGTTAGGGTTAGGGTTAGGGTTAGGGTTAGGGTTAGGGTTAGGGTTAGGGTTAGGGTTAGGGTTAGGGTTAGGGTTAGGGTTAGGGTTAGGGTTAGGGTTAGGGTTAGGGTTAGGGTTAGGGTTAGGGTTAGGGTTAGGGTTAGGGTTAGGGTTAGGGTTAGGGTTAGGGTTAGGGTTAGGGTTAGGGTTAGGGTTAGGGTTAGGGTTAGGGTTAGGGTTAGGGTTAGGGTTAGGGTTAGGGTTAGGGTTAGGGTTAGGGTTAGGGTTAGGGTTAGGGTTAGGGTTAGGGTTAGGGTTAGGGTTAGGGTTAGGGTTAGGGTTAGGGTTAGGGTTAGGGTTAGGGTTAGGGTTAGGGTTAGGGTTAGGGTTAGGGTTAGGGTTAGGGTTAGGGTTAGGGTTAGGGTTAGGGTTAGGGTTAGGGTTAGGGTTAGGGTTAGGGTTAGGGTTAGGGTTAGGGTTAGGGTTAGGGTTAGGGTTAGGGTTAGGGTTAGGGTTAGGGTTAGGGTTAGGGTTAGGGTTAGGGTTAGGGTTAGGGTTAGGGTTAGGGTTAGGGTTAGGGTTAGGGTTAGGGTTAGGGTTAGGGTTAGGGTTAGGGTTAGGGTTAGGGTTAGGGTTAGGGTTAGGGTTAGGGTTAGGGTTAGGGTTAGGGTTAGGGTTAGGGTTAGGGTTAGGGTTAGGGTTAGGGTTAGGGTTAGGGTTAGGGTTAGGGTTAGGGTTAGGGTTAGGGTTAGGGTTAGGGTTAGGGTTAGGGTTAGGGTTAGGGTTAGGGTTAGGGTTAGGGTTAGGGTTAGGGTTAGGGTTAGGGTTAGGGTTAGGGTTAGGGTTAGGGTTAGGGTTAGGGTTAGGGTTAGGGTTAGGGTTAGGGTTAGGGTTAGGGTTAGGGTTAGGGTTAGGGTTAGGGTTAGGGTTAGGGTTAGGGTTAGGGTTAGGGTTAGGGTTAGGGTTAGGGTTAGGGTTAGGGTTAGGGTTAGGGTTAGGGTTAGGGTTAGGGTTAGGGTTAGGGTTAGGGTTAGGGTTAGGGTTAGGGTTAGGGTTAGGGTTAGGGTTAGGGTTAGGGTTAGGGTTAGGGTTAGGGTTAGGGTTAGGGTTAGGGTTAGGGTTAGGGTTAGGGTTAGGGTTAGGGTTAGGGTTAGGGTTAGGGTTAGGGTTAGGGTTAGGGTTAGGGTTAGGGTTAGGGTTAGGGTTAGGGTTAGGGTTAGGGTTAGGGTTAGGGTTAGGGTTAGGGTTAGGGTTAGGGTTAGGGTTAGGGTTAGGGTTAGGGTTAGGGTTAGGGTTAGGGTTAGGGTTAGGGTTAGGGTTAGGGTTAGGGTTAGGGTTAGGGTTAGGGTTAGGGTTAGGGTTAGGGTTAGGGTTAGGGTTAGGGTTAGGGTTAGGGTTAGGGTTAGGGTTAGGGTTAGGGTTAGGGTTAGGGTTAGGGTTAGGGTTAGGGTTAGGGTTAGGGTTAGGGTTAGGGTTAGGGTTAGGGTTAGGGTTAGGGTTAGGGTTAGGGTTAGGGTTAGGGTTAGGGTTAGGGTTAGGGTTAGGGTTAGGGTTAGGGTTAGGGTTAGGGTTAGGGTTAGGGTTAGGGTTAGGGTTAGGGTTAGGGTTAGGGTTAGGGTTAGGGTTAGGGTTAGGGTTAGGGTTAGGGTTAGGGTTAGGGTTAGGGTTAGGGTTAGGGTTAGGGTTAGGGTTAGGGTTAGGGTTAGGGTTAGGGTTAGGGTTAGGGTTAGGGTTAGGGTTAGGGTTAGGGTTAGGGTTAGGGTTAGGGTTAGGGTTAGGGTTAGGGTTAGGGTTAGGGTTAGGGTTAGGGTTAGGGTTAGGGTTAGGGTTAGGGTTAGGGTTAGGGTTAGGGTTAGGGTTAGGGTTAGGGTTAGGGTTAGGGTTAGGGTTAGGGTTAGGGTTAGGGTTAGGGTTAGGGTTAGGGTTAGGGTTAGGGTTAGGGTTAGGGTTAGGGTTAGGGTTAGGGTTAGGGTTAGGGTTAGGGTTAGGGTTAGGGTTAGGGTTAGGGTTAGGGTTAGGGTTAGGGTTAGGGTTAGGGTTAGGGTTAGGGTTAGGGTTAGGGTTAGGGTTAGGGTTAGGGTTAGGGTTAGGGTTAGGGTTAGGGTTAGGGTTAGGGTTAGGGTTAGGGTTAGGGTTAGGGTTAGGGTTAGGGTTAGGGTTAGGGTTAGGGTTAGGGTTAGGGTTAGGGTTAGGGTTAGGGTTAGGGTTAGGGTTAGGGTTAGGGTTAGGGTTAGGGTTAGGGTTAGGGTTAGGGTTAGGGTTAGGGTTAGGGTTAGGGTTAGGGTTAGGGTTAGGGTTAGGGTTAGGGTTAGGGTTAGGGTTAGGGTTAGGGTTAGGGTTAGGGTTAGGGTTAGGGTTAGGGTTAGGGTTAGGGTTAGGGTTAGGGTTAGGGTTAGGGTTAGGGTTAGGGTTAGGGTTAGGGTTAGGGTTAGGGTTAGGGTTAGGGTTAGGGTTAGGGTTAGGGTTAGGGTTAGGGTTAGGGTTAGGGTTAGGGTTAGGGTTAGGGTTAGGGTTAGGGTTAGGGTTAGGGTTAGGGTTAGGGTTAGGGTTAGGGTTAGGGTTAGGGTTAGGGTTAGGGTTAGGGTTAGGGTTAGGGTTAGGGTTAGGGTTAGGGTTAGGGTTAGGGTTAGGGTTAGGGTTAGGGTTAGGGTTAGGGTTAGGGTTAGGGTTAGGGTTAGGGTTAGGGTTAGGGTTAGGGTTAGGGTTAGGGTTAGGGTTAGGGTTAGGGTTAGGGTTAGGGTTAGGGTTAGGGTTAGGGTTAGGGTTAGGGTTAGGGTTAGGGTTAGGGTTAGGGTTAGGGTTAGGGTTAGGGTTAGGGTTAGGGTTAGGGTTAGGGTTAGGGTTAGGGTTAGGGTTAGGGTTAGGGTTAGGGTTAGGGTTAGGGTTAGGGTTAGGGTTAGGGTTAGGGTTAGGGTTAGGGTTAGGGTTAGGGTTAGGGTTAGGGTTAGGGTTAGGGTTAGGGTTAGGGTTAGGGTTAGGGTTAGGGTTAGGGTTAGGGTTAGGGTTAGGGTTAGGGTTAGGGTTAGGGTTAGGGTTAGGGTTAGGGTTAGGGTTAGGGTTAGGGTTAGGGTTAGGGTTAGGGTTAGGGTTAGGGTTAGGGTTAGGGTTAGGGTTAGGGTTAGGGTTAGGGTTAGGGTTAGGGTTAGGGTTAGGGTTAGGGTTAGGGTTAGGGTTAGGGTTAGGGTTAGGGTTAGGGTTAGGGTTAGGGTTAGGGTTAGGGTTAGGGTTAGGGTTAGGGTTAGGGTTAGGGTTAGGGTTAGGGTTAGGGTTAGGGTTAGGGTTAGGGTTAGGGTTAGGGTTAGGGTTAGGGTTAGGGTTAGGGTTAGGGTTAGGGTTAGGGTTAGGGTTAGGGTTAGGGTTAGGGTTAGGGTTAGGGTTAGGGTTAGGGTTAGGGTTAGGGTTAGGGTTAGGGTTAGGGTTAGGGTTAGGGTTAGGGTTAGGGTTAGGGTTAGGGTTAGGGTTAGGGTTAGGGTTAGGGTTAGGGTTAGGGTTAGGGTTAGGGTTAGGGTTAGGGTTAGGGTTAGGGTTAGGGTTAGGGTTAGGGTTAGGGTTAGGGTTAGGGTTAGGGTTAGGGTTAGGGTTAGGGTTAGGGTTAGGGTTAGGGTTAGGGTTAGGGTTAGGGTTAGGGTTAGGGTTAGGGTTAGGGTTAGGGTTAGGGTTAGGGTTAGGGTTAGGGTTAGGGTTAGGGTTAGGGTTAGGGTTAGGGTTAGGGTTAGGGTTAGGGTTAGGGTTAGGGTTAGGGTTAGGGTTAGGGTTAGGGTTAGGGTTAGGGTTAGGGTTAGGGTTAGGGTTAGGGTTAGGGTTAGGGTTAGGGTTAGGGTTAGGGTTAGGGTTAGGGTTAGGGTTAGGGTTAGGGTTAGGGTTAGGGTTAGGGTTAGGGTTAGGGTTAGGGTTAGGGTTAGGGTTAGGGTTAGGGTTAGGGTTAGGGTTAGGGTTAGGGTTAGGGTTAGGGTTAGGGTTAGGGTTAGGGTTAGGGTTAGGGTTAGGGTTAGGGTTAGGGTTAGGGTTAGGGTTAGGGGTTAGGGGTTAGGGTTAGGAGGAGGAGGGAGGGGTTAGTTAGGGTTAGGGTTAGGGTTAGGGTTAGGGTTAGGGTTAGGGTTAGGGTTAGGGTTAGGGTTAGGGTTAGGGTTAGGGTTAGGGTTAGGGTTAGGGTTAGGGTTAGGGTTAGGGTTAGGGTTAGGGTTAGGGTTAGGTTAGGGTTAGGGTTAGGGTTAGGGTTAGGGTTAGGGTTGGGTTAGGGTTAGGGTTAGGGTTAGGGTTAGGGTTAGGGTTAGGGTTAGGGTTAGGGTTAGGGTTAGGGTTAGGGTTAGGGTTAGGGTTAGGGTTAGGGTTAGGGTTAGGGTTAGGGTTGGGTTAGGGTTAGGGTTAGGGTTAGGGTTAGGGTTAGGGTTAGGGTTAGGGTTAGGGTTAG